>NC_041399.2:122449977-122475075 GCF_900747795.2 Erpetoichthys calabaricus
CACCCCTAAGTGAGTGGGGATAAATACAGAGATCTTTTCCCCCCAGTCTACATTAACCTATCGAGATGTCTTCAAATACTTACCCTACCAAAGCTGTTGCTAGCTGGTCCGGTTGTCTCCCTGTTCTCTCGGCCTCTGAGGTGGCAGAAGTCCTCGACATTTTGATGCGCTCCGAAGAACCAAGCTCCGGAGGTATGGAACATACGTCCGCCGCTGACTACCTGTTTTGGCCGGCTAACCTTCAACCCAACACCGCCTACTCTACTCCCGACGAGATGATCGACACTAACCTACAGCCCTGCTACTCGGCTGCAGACCAGATGCTGACAGACAACGATGTGTTTTGGTCGGGTGACAACCAACACCCCGCCGGCTAAGCTCCTGATCAGACCGGTTGGTCTATGGAACAGACGGCGCTCTGCGACGGCCTGTTTTGGCCCTACGACATCGTACCTAACTCCGGGTACTCTGCCCGTAACACCTCTCCTTCAGACCCACCGTCTTGGCCGGATCTTCTGATGCCCTCAAACGACCAGATCTATTGGCCCGAACCTCAGTTACCCGCCCCTGATGATATGTATTGGCTGGACAGTCTCCTGGAGAACCGTACAGTACCTGACCATTTTGTCCCTGCTGAGGATGCTCGGAGGAGCCTAACGGGAGCTGAGGAGATAGCCGTGCAAGCCATGCGGCAAGAAGAGGCCATGGACAACCTGGTAGATGCTCTGTCCGCATGGAAGCCATCGTCCCGGTATGCTGATTATGAGAGTATGGACATTGAGCAAACTGACGGGCCCCTGGGTCAAACACTTCGAAAGACTCTGAAACTGGTCAAGAGTTTGATTGCGGCTCTGCTGGACATAATAGTCAATCGGGACCTAAAAAGCACCTGTCATGGCTGTTTCATAGATCACCCCAGCCAGACGCAGCATACGTGTCTGTTTGAGCCTGACTCTGTTTATCGGGTTGGCCGCTTTCAAGAGGTTCTGACTGTTTTCCGCAAACCTTGGCTCAGGAGCCTGGTCATAAAGACTGGGTTGCTTCAACATCTTTCCGCCTTTTCACAAGGTTCATTCATTTGTGCAAAATGCCGTCGATGAACTGGAAAAAGAACATTCTGTTAGCGAAGCCATTGTACAAGCCTTTCACAACATGGACGATCCCTCTTACTCGAAAATACGTGAAATAGCCGATGCCTTTTCTAAAAGACATTTTTCTGAACCGAACACGACCGATGCACCTTTGGGGTTTTACGGGGAGTATGACTTAGAAAAATCAGACGAAGTGTCTGCACTCAATGTTCCTGTTCTATGAAATGTTTTAATCATGTTTTTTAATGCTGCCGTTTTCAAATTTTAATAATGTTTTTAATTATGCTGTTTTCAAATTTTAATAATGTTTTTTAATCATGCTGTTTTGAAATTTAAACAATAAAGACTCATTTGATTTTTAAACCATTGACATTTTTCTTTCACCGTCGACGATGGAGGGTTACTTGAAAAAAGTTTATTATAACCCGGCAAATCCTGGTAGCTTTGGGGGAAAAGACTCTTTGAAAAGAGCTCTTGAGGTTTCGGGTCAGAAAAGTAATGACCAACAGGTGTCGGATTGGTTATCCGGTCAATATGCTTATACAATTCACAAACCTGCTAGAAGGCATTTTAGGAGAAATAAGGTTTATGTATCCGATATAGACTCGCAATGGCAGATGGATTTAGCGGACATGACAAATGTGTCCGAGCATAATCTGGGTTATAAATATTTGTTAACCTGTATCGACGTACTTTCTAAGTACGCGTGGGTACGCCCCCTGAAGAACAAAACGGGTAAGGAAGTGACAAGAGCCTTCCAAGACATTCTGAGTGCCGGTCGAACTCCAAAGAAGCTCCAGACCGATAAGGGCAAAGCGTTTTTCAACCGAGATTTTCAAAAACTGTTAAAGAAGATAGGAATAAAACATTTCACCACAGGAAACGAATTAAAGGCCTCTGTGGTGGAGAGATTTAACCGCACACTAAAATCTAAAATGTGGAAATATTTCTGCGCTTATAACACGAGAGCCTACATCGATAAATTGCCGGATCTAGTATACTCTTACAACAAAAGTTATCATCGAAGCATAAAAATGGCTCCTTCCGATGTTAACGCGTTAAATTCCTGGAAAGTTTTCAAAAACTTATACGGCGTAGCCAGCCCCCCGGGTCCGCCGCTGTTTAAGTTCAAAGTAGGAGACACAGTTAGGGTGTCTAAAACCAGACATCCTTTTGAGAAAGGTTATGAGCAAACATTTTCAGATGAAATCTTTACCGTATCTGAACTTGTACTTAGGGAACCGGCGGTGTACAAACTGAAAGACTACGATGGTGAAGAGATTGTAGGATCCTTTTACGACCCTGAATTACAGAAAATTAAATTCGGATCCACAGACGTTTACAGGATTGAAAAAATACTGGCTAGGAAAGTTAAGAATAAAAAACGACTCATTTTAGTCAAATGGCTCGGCTGGCCAGAAAAATTTAACAGCTGGATACCGGAGAGCCAAGCCCAAGATGTTCAATAAAATCCGGAACGCTCCTAATCGACTCTTCATTCTCTAGCGGTATACGATGGAGCGCAAAAGTTTTTTTGTGACTCTACCGAGCAACGCGTCCTCAGACATTTTCCCTAACAACACAATTTCCAATTTCACGACGAAGCTTGCTAAACCCATAGAATTAGAAGGTTCTTGGGAAGTCGGTCTAGCCGAAATTCAGTACCCACATACGTGGAATACCATAGACAAACCGGATAATGAATTCTACGTTTCAGCTCCAGGGGTAAAAAAACATTACTACATTCCATGCGGATATTACGAAGGTATTCACGACCTACTGTCTTTTATGAATTTGACAACCTTAAGCCTGCCCACTTTGACAGATGTTGCAGCTGGATTTGTCCCTTCCGAGAGCTCTGCGAAATTCAGTTATAATGCTGTGGAAAGAAGAGTCTACGTGGTACCGGGTGAAAAGGATGAAACTATACACTTGAAAGGACAGCTGGGTCGAATATTAGGAGCGCATCCTGATCAGACTCGGGGTTTAACTTATAAGGCACCTTTCCCCGCCGACATCAGGGCCGGCTTTTACACTTTGTACGTGTACGGGGATATGGTATCTCATCAGAGAGTCGGAGACAGCTACGTACCCCTTTTGAGGTGTGTTCATATAGAGGATCAGGCTAATAAAATTACAACCATCACATATGACAAACTGCATTATGCCCTAGTCAGCAAGAATCATTTTGACACAGTGACTATTGAAATAAAGACGGACCAGAACAAAAACGTGCCATTTCAGTTTGGTAAGGTGATAGTGAAGTTGCATTTCAGACCTGTCAGGCATTGTATACACGACTGAAACAATGAGGACTTACCAGGACCCGACACCTTACATCCAATATTATCAGACCCAAGCGGGTAATGGCTTACCGGGATTCTCTGGATCCCCTGTAATGTATGGTGGGGGGATTGGAGGTATATTTCGAGGATTGTTTAGAAGAGCTTTACCTCTCCTGAAAAAAGGCTTTGACATCGCAAAACCACATATCAAATCCGCGGCTAAAAATATTGTAAAAGATGTGATCACAGGGGCTATATCCAGTGCTGCGGGTGGAGTCCTAGAAAAGCAGGAGGGAGCGGGCTTGATGGTCATGAGAAAGACAAAATGCAAGAGACCACCGGGGTCGCGTCAGGCCCCGCCAGCTAAAAAGGCCGGGCGCACTATTTTTACAGCATTATCTAAACGTCGTCAGAAGAGGAACAAGACTAAAGCAAGCAAAAAGAAGAAGAGGAGAGACATTTTTTAAGAGAAGATGGCTTTCGTACACAGAATGTCCGAAGAGTGTGTCAAATCTGAACTGGATCTGTTTACGGTGCCTTTCACTCAAACGAGTGTAGATAAAAGTATATACGTTGAAGTACCACCACTCTCAGCCCTCTCTGAAGTAGCTCCGCTAGAATTTCTCATAGCCGGAAATGGGGAAGATTACCTGGACTTGAATAACACTCTTCTACACCTAAGGGGAAAGATAGTGAACGCTGACGGGACTAACATACCTGCCGGGGCAAAGGTCGGATTTGTCAACTACCCTATAGCCAGTTTGTTTTCTCAAGTTGATGTCACCTTGGGGACCGCCTAATATCGCAGAGTTCAAATTGTTATCCTTACCGAGCGGTCTTAGAAGGTCTGCTAAATTACAGCCAAGAGACTCTTCATTCTCAGTTTGCTACAGGACGTTTTTACAAAGATACACTTAACAAATTGGAAGAGACAGACCCCGCCAGAGAAAACATCGGTTTTAATAACAGAAGCGCCTATACAGCTGGTAGCAGGACTGTCGAACTTCTGGGGCACATACATACAGATCTCTTTTTCCAGGAAAAACTACTATTGAACGGCCTAGACGTGAAGATTAAAATGGTTCGGAACAAAGATGAATTTTGCTTAATGTCCGGTGATGCCGAACGTTACAGAGTAATCATAACATCAGCCTCTCTGTTTGTAAAAAAAGTAAAAGTTTCACCGGCCGTGAAATTAGGACACTCTCATGCCCTTACATCAGCCAATGCTAAATGCCCTGTGGAAAGGGTGAATATGAAAGTATTCAGTATGCCCGCGGGAATCCGAGTATGCAATCAAGAAAACCTGTTTCTGGGTCAACTACCAAAGTATGTGGTGATTGGCATGGTGGATAATGAGGCCTTTTCGGGGTCTTATACACGTAACCCGTTCAATTTCAAACACAACGATGTAGAGTTCCTGGCTCTGTACATGGACGGTGAACAGATTCCCGCCAAACCTTTTCAACCAGACTTTGTAAGCGGCAACAGTGCCAGAGAATATTATAATCTGGTATTGGCCACTGGTAAGCATTTGAAGGATCAAGCTCTGTCTATCAGCCGTTCAGAGTTCTCACAAGGATATACTCTTTTCGCTTTTGATCTAACCCCCGATCAAGAATGCGGTGATCATTTTTCATTAGTTAAAACTGGAAACATGAGATTTGAATTACGCTTCCGCGTCCCTCTCCCTCGGACCGTCAATCTAATAGTATATGCAGTCTTTGACAACATCATCGAAATCAACCAGAGACGTAATGTTCTGTATGACTACTAATAAGCACCATGAATACAAAACAATTAACACAACTACTGTCCCAAGACCCCTACACCGAAAGATATTTCCGCGGTGTGCTGGCGTGTGATCAACTACCGGAAAAAAATAACGTCTTACCGGCCATGTTTGTAGTGAATACTCACCGTCAAACCCAACCCGGAGAACACTGGCTGGGGATTTACCTCACAGAAGACGGAAATGGGGAGTTTTTTGATTCCTATGGAAATCCTCCGGACTTTATCTACTTCCCGAATGACATTTACCGTTTCTTAAGCAAAAACTGTAAACAAATCATTTACAATAACCGACAGCTTCAAAGTGGGTTCTCGGACAAATGCGGTCAACACTGCCTCTTCTATCTGCATCAGAGAGGAAAAGGTCCCCGTACACCTCTGTAATAAAAAAGTATTCGGAGAACGTGAACAGTAATGACTCTATGGTATCTAAATTTGTTCGTTCCTGGCTTCCTTCGCCGGGACTCTGTTTTTATCAGTACCCTTGCGTGCAAAGATCAGAGACCTGTAAATATTTCAATAGACGGTTAAAGGATGACGACACTCTGTAATGAGATAAAATTGTATTTAATAAACAAATCATTTTACAAATTAATAAGCGATCCATTCCAGTCTTTTTTTTCTCGGTTTCAGTCGGTCGGGGGTAACTTCTGTATGATGAGCAGGGTGGGGGGCTGCGGGTGGCTGAAAACTTTCAAGGAGTTCTCTCGTTTCATCATTAGGTACGACAGAAAATGGAATGTTCAAACCGGCCATGGCGTTTACAAATTCCTTCCACCCCCGCGGTCTCCTATGTTCAGGTATTGTATGAGAAGCGGTCAGATTATGGACCAAATCCACCATGTTGGATCCGACCAAAGGTTTACCCTCTAACAATAGCTCTCCACGATTATTCAAAAACGCGTGATGGGGATTGACGGACATTTTATGTAAAACAAATTCAACATTTTTCTTTGCTTTTACAGGCGCGCTTCTCAAAACCTCTTGCCAAACCTTGTCCTCAGACACCTTGACTGATCCAGGGCCCCCCTCGCCATTTTCTTCTTTTGGTAATACGAGCGTCAGACTGCTAGTTTCTTTATCGGCCTTTTTAACTAGAATCAGATATCTCTGCAAGATAGAAGTGTAAAGCTTCACCTTCTCGTCAGCCCCTATATCACAGCGTTGCAGGACGTTTCTCATTTCTTTGTCCAGTTCAGTTTCTGTGGCACTCAAGAGATTGTTCAGGTTAGCGCTCTTTTGCTGAAAAAGAGACATCTGTTGCTGCGGGACGAAATACATTTTTTGAGCGTATTCCATGTTTATGCTCTAGAAGCTAATAAACTGGATATGAATGGCACGGTGACGCTTAAAAGAGCTCCCAAAAAGCCTCCTTTCTGGTTCAGAATAGCTTTCTTCTTTTTTAAGGTTAGTTTTCTGTCACTTATTTTTCTGAAAGATGTTTTATGCTTCTTGATTAGCTTAAACTGTTTGGGCGAAAGAGTATATTACCTTTTAAAGTATTACAGGCTATTTCGGACAAAGCATTAATTAAATTGTCAGAAGAGGCGTTTATAAGAATTTTACGGCGGCGACAAGAGCAGCGGAGTAAGGCCTTGAGAGGCTGTAGGTTTCTGCTTATTCTGGCCGACATGCTGACAGAATATGTAACTGGGACTCAGAACAGCTTCTTTTATCTTTTCACGGTGTACACGACCGGCCAATCGGGCGGAAACAGACCTGTTCTTAAACGCAGTTCGTCTGGGGTCTGTGCCTTTAAATCCACTAAGAGATAGCCGTACGGTAGTTTTGTAGCATCTTCGAAAGCTTCCAAAAAACTTAACACGCCTCGGATACATTTGGCGGGCCAAGGTAGTAATCTGCAATTTGTCCCTGGGGTTTTTAAAAAGAGTAATATAATTGGCGTTAAGATTAATCGTTCGGCTTTTCTTTCCTTGAAAGAATAAATTTTGAACCAAGTAAATGATAGACAGATTCCGATGATGAGTATATTTTGTGAAAGCCTTTTCTATTTCCTGGCTTTCGCTAGCTGATTCCATCAGATCATCTATAATGACCAAATTTGTTTTCTCAGGAGGGAGAAGTTCGTCGTCGCATAAAGACTTTGGGAGTCCCTCAATAAATTTTAATTGCTGAAATTTAGCCGATAGCTCGTCGTACATTTTCTGCCAGCAACTATAAAACCAAATTATATTTTGAAAAGGATGAGACACGACGTGGTTCGATTGTTCCAATAATTTTTTCACATAATAGGATTTACCGGAACAAGAGGGCCCCGAGATAATTTTAGCGAAGGGGTGTTGAAGGCGTGCGTCAAAATCTCTTTTAGTAGCCATAAGGTCTTGTGTTGTAATCTTTTAGGAGAACCCTCTTGTTATACACCACTCTGAATTTCTTCCTGAGTGGTCTGTTTTCTAAAGTGAAACGTTTTTTATTTCGATGGATCCGCTTACCGTGAACCAGTAACTCTTGAGGAGGGGCTTCATGAGACGTCACAAAATTCTGAACTAGATTGGTTAGTGACTCGAGGTTTATAATTTTACCGGTTTCGTGATTGATGGTTATACCTTTTACCTTCATACATGTTTTGCCTTGTGCCGTTTTATAACCGTACGTCTTTGGACCGCCTGAAGCAAATTCAGTAATATAATCACCAGGATTTAACTCACTGGTGAGCTCTCCTAAATAGTCACCCAGAGGAGGATTGTACTGACCAGGCTGAGAAGTAAAAATGACCGAGTCGGTGTCGTGGTACAACACCCTTTCTCCCAGACTGTCCAGTAAATCGTACAACTCTAACCGGGCATAGGCCGTGGTGAAAGCAGCAATGACAACATTAACGCTACCAGGTAGGGTATACTTTTCATCGGTGTACTTCCACTGTATTTGAGCAATCTCATCGCCGATAAATTCAAAATAAGAAACATACTGTTTGGAGAAAATATATTGCAAGAATTCCTCACCGTCCTTGACTAAGCTAGTAGTGAGATGGAGAGGTTTTTGACCAAATTTACCCCAAAGAGAATTTAAAAACAACTTTGAAATTTGTCTCTTAGCCGGATTTATGGCGATGTTATCGCGGTCCAATTGCACACCTTCCTTGTGATAATAATCTAAAATATAGCAGTCTCGGGAAGCCTCATCCGTACACCAGGCAGGGTAGCCCGAGGCCTCCTGCTTGCCTTTTAGATGAAGTTTGATATAGTCTGAGAATAACTCAGAAGTATGTTCGGGGTAATGCCAAATCTCGTATACTTTTGAAACTTTATACCCTTTGTCAACGACCTTTGCTATTTCCACACTGCACCAAGTACCGGTTAAAGCTCTCTCATCCTCTGTGTGACGACAGTCCACAGTCTGAGCTTCTGTCTCCGCGCAGGTGCGACAGAGGGTGAACATTAATTTCCCACAAAACCTGAGAGGCAGGACTGGAAAATTGAGACCACGTGGAGGCTGGACGGTGGCTTTAATTAATCCAAAATACTGCCTGAGATCGCCAAACTGCTGAAAAATAATAGTGGGGTGACCGACCGGGTACATTTTTGTTTTATTCACAAACGGGTACAAGCTGGTGAAATCATAATAGTGAATCTGTTCGGGCCCCACTGCCTTGTGGTACAATTTTATGGCGTTGGTACGGCCGCCGAACAACGAGTCCCTCGGTTGTATACGCTGAGGGAAATCACAGTGTTTTAAGAAAGTTTGTAGCCTGAGGTCTTGTTTTTTCATCGTCTCCCAATCATGCTCCCAGAGCACATGCACATCTAAATTAAATTTAGTCCTAAGTATTTCCAATTTTCTCATAAACTTTTGGTACATAACTGCACAAGTCATACCGGTTAAAGGATGGGTACTGTTAAAATCATAACATTCCGGACAGCCGTGATAAAAACAACCGGCAAATTCAAAGGCAGTCGGAATACCTTTAACTACGGCATAGCCGTCAAGATAAAAGGAACCCTTCTTTACTTCCCCAAGGTTTAGAGCGTGTCGGATGTTCAATTTTTCTGTTTCACAGAGATACAATAACCATTGAATAGATGCGTTCGAATAGTTTTTCTGACTACTACTGTAATGGTCAGAAGGAATGATGCCGACAGACTTTGGAGGCATACAGTTTTGCCTGTACATGGCCATACATAGAGATGCCAGGGTCATGCATTGAAACGGGTCAATATTGCCAATTTTGATGACCTCGTCTCTGAATTTAATGCACGCTGTTCTAAGAATTTCGACATCATTTTTACAATAAAAAGCCATCTCCTCTTTAAAATTAAAAACACCATGCTTGACACTGTCGTACCAGGTAAAAAATTCTTCTTTTTCTTTGTCATCATGCTCTGAACACCGTAGCATTCAGGTTCAGGGTAGGGGCCGATATAATTCTGATTTTCAGCCGTATTGAAGAAGTGGAGGAAATAACCTTTTGCGGCTTCAAACCCCATGGCTTTAGGCATGGCACTCAATTTCATTGTTAAAAAATTCAAAGAATCTATAAAACGTAATTGATAACCATCATCTGTGAAACACATCAGCTTATTTCCTTGAGTAGTAACACTAGGGTTCACACCATTTTCAAGCAAATACTTCATTAAAAAGTACCCATCGTAACCTTTTGAATTGTGAGCTATGAAGGTATAGCCTTGATACTTGGGGCGACGGTATCTGGCAAAGAACTGCTGTACACAATCTTCACCCGCCCAGAACCAGGATTTACCCCGCAAGGACTTACAGTATATGTAATTAGGAATGTGCACACCCGTTTCTTGTCTACTTTCAAAATCATAAAATACATATTTCTCACAACGATCCTCAGACTTCAAGGTTTCTATAAAGCACTGATGGTTTTCTGCATCATTTTCAATTTTGCTTTACAAACCCTGCATTCCTTGGGCCGACATTTATGGGGTTTTGAGGCGGCATTCACTGTGTAAGTTTTGTAACACAGGGGACACATTTTTGCCGTGTCACAGGCCGCTTCCATATCGTTGGTCTTATCGTTAAATTTAGGAATCGTATGCTGAATAAAACAAAATTGGGACCGGCAGTAACGGTTGCAATCACCACACTTGACAAGTTCTTCAGGGATCGGACGACAAGCTGGGGAGAAACAGACGTTGCAGTGACCTTCACAACGATGACTAAGGATGGAGTGGTAGCTTGTGTAACAGTAGTCGCACAAGTATTTCACACCCAGAAAACCCTTTAAATTCAAAATACCGTAGTAATGGTTATCGTGTAAAAACATAAAATAGGTTTTGGGGTTTCTACCTCGGGAGCTTTCAAATTTTAAAAATTTCTCATTTCTTAGACACCTATACCAGACAACAATTTTAATACCAAGCAAGTTTTCAAATTTATGAACGTCCGCAAAGGACACTTTTTCATCCTCAGATAATCCAGCCCTGCTCTGAAGGTTATACGCTTCACGCATGCATAACTGTGGGTTTTGCATGTGCCGGTCCTCCATTAGGCTAAGCAGACAAAAGGCAAAACAGAGCTGATTCCCGTAATTATAAGAAATAATTAAATGCCTCATTTTCTTTCTAACTATTTCATGATTGAGTAGAGATGAGACCTTACGAGAGCCACGAGCGCCCCCGCTAGGTGCCCGAACAATCTGGGTGACTAGCATCAGAGACTCATCCGCTAGCACACTCGCATGACTCTGAAGAAGATTCTCTATCTGATGAAGAAAATCGTCTACATTAATATCAGAGCCATTCATCTGTATAAAAACGCTGATAGGTAATGAATCAGCACGCAATTCTAGCTGTACAACATCTTGCGGATTTAAAGTACCTGAAAAACTATCCAGAATTCTTTGCAGCGTCTCATGAATACTGTTAAACACCTCCTCATAAGACTCTAGTTCATAGGTATTGGCAAAATTTAAGGGGTGTCTTATTTCAGTGTGATTAAAGGCAGGTCTATCGATCTGCTGAAAACCACCCTGACCGTCGTTACTAGAGACAGAGGGCCCGGCCATGCCTAAAGTAGACGAGGGTGAAGGTTTAGATACCACAGAACCACCGGACATAACTGGCGCGACTGAAGGGGTAACCACAAATGGCGAGGCAATAGGGGCTGAGGAAACAGAGGGCGAGATTGAAGCCGTGGGGGCAGAAGGGCTAGAAACAGAGGACAAGACTGGAGCAGAGGATGCAGAAGGGATAGCTGAAGTAAAAGAGACAGAGGGGGCCGAAGGGGTGGCTGAAATAAAAGAGACCGAGGATGCAGAGGGCAAGACTGGAGCAGGGGAGACTGAGGCAAAAGGCTTGGCAACAGGGTGCAAGACTGTAGCAGAGGGTGCCAAAGGGATAGCTGAAGTAAAAGAGACAGAGTGTGCCGAGGGGGTAGACACAGGGGGCAAGACTGGAGCAGGGGAGACTGAGGCAAACGGCTTGGCAACAGGGTGCAAGACTGGAGCAGAGGGGGCAGAAGGGATAGCTGAAATAAAAGAGACAGAGGATGCAGAGGGCAAGACTTGAGCAGAGGTGTTAGCAGCTGGTGCTGAAACAGGTGGGGCAGCATTTACAGAACCCAAAGTGTTTGTTAAACCATGACCCGTTTGAGCATTCACATTTTCGTTCAAAGACCGCTGAACCCTTTCTAGCAAGTTATTTAATGTTTGCATTTCATCGGGGGTGGCTACTGGACGTAGGGCTTCTAAAAGGCTGTCAAGCTGGTCAAAGTCGATGGGAGTGGTAACAGGTGAAGGAACTCTCATGGTCGCTATTATATTATTCATTTGGAACATGTTTTGATTTTGCCAATTAATATATTCCAATTCATTAAAATATCGGGGTGGTGGAGTAGGCATTTTTGGGGGCCGAATAGAATAACTAACTTCATTCACCATGTCATGCAATAATCCAGCATTTTGAGAACCGCTCCCAGCGTCCAAGTCCTCACTTGCACGCCTTTTGTCAGACATTATTTGGGGGACAAGTTTTCTAAAATTGCATACAATAAAATAACCTTTTCACGTATATCTGGAGACAGTGGTAAAAGGGCCGGTAATGCACTTTGAAAAATCAACAGCACTCGTTCGATTTCAGACTTCAACTCAGCAGCCTTAGCAGCGGGATCAAATCTTTCAGGTTCACTGATTATTTGGGTGAGAAGTCCGGGTTGTGATGCAAACGACGGTGAGCCCTCGAGTATCTGAGTAAGTAAGCCTGGAGAGGCGGGTTCTGAAAAAAAAAAAAAAAAAAAAAAAAAAAAGAAAAAAAAACAAGCAGGACTAAGTTTTCTTTAAAAAATAAACATTTGCCATGCACTCGCACAAATAGTTCAACTTACCGGGCTGCGTGAATGAGATGTTCAATAGTAGACTGTCCGAGGGCCTTTGCGCCGATTCTAGAGGCTGACTGGAAACTTCGGAAGAATTACCACTCTTTGGGGGCATCGAGTATTCTGCTAAAAAGTATATATTTAACCCCAACGCCTTATTTTCTTCAACACACACCCATACATGATCCGTCAATTGAAAGTGGTACTTACTGGTTTCCGAGTCAGGATTTTTATTCTCAAAAAGACAATCTATGGAAGCTATTAAATCCTCCAATTGCGAACTGGTTAGATTTAAAGAATCAAACAGTTCAGCCTCCGATTCTAGAATATAAAAGACTAAGTTTGTACGTACTTAAAGACAATTACATTCAAAAGTTTGTGCATTTTCATTAAAATAATTAGCATGAAACGTACATACTTAAAGACATTAAATCGGTGCGGTCTTACAATCAGCATTTCGATTTATAAAAGAGGTAGTCTGTATAACTACTAAAAAACATTAAAAGGGTAGTCATATAGACTACCCTTAAAAAGTAATAAGTTTGTAAATACTTAAAGACATTAAAACTATTAAATCGGCGGTCTTCAGCCTCCGATTCTAGAATATAAAAGACTAAGTTTGTACGTACTTAAAGACAATTACATTAAAAAGTAATCAGCCAGAACGTTCTTATAAGTTTGTGCATTTCCATTAAAATAATTAGCATGAAACGTACATACTTAAAGACATTAAACCGGTGCGGTCTTACAATCAGCATTTCGATTTATAAAAGAGGTAGTCTGTATAACTACTAAAAAACATTAAAAGGGTAGTCTATATGACTACCCTTAAAAAGTAATAAGTTTGTAAATACTTAAAGACATTAAAACTATTAAATCGGCGGTCTTCAGCCTCCGATTCTAGAATATAAAAGACTAAGTTTGTATGTACTTAAAGACAATTACATTAAAAAGTAATCAGCCAGAACGTTCTTATAAGTTTGTGCATTTTCATTAAAATAATTAGCATGAAACGTACATACTTAAAGACATTAAACCGGTGCGGTCTTACAATCAGCATTTCGATTTATAAAAGAGGTAGTCTGTATAACTACTAAAAAACATTAAAAGGGTAGTTTATATGACTACCCTTAAAAAGTAATAAGTTTGTAAATACTTAAAGACATTAAAACTATTAAATCGGCGGTCTTATAAGCTACATTTCGATTTAAAAGTACGGCCGAAAGAAGATCTGACTCACTTTTTGAGCAGCCAACCGGCCAGAAACTACAGCCTTCTGAAATAAGAAAAAAAAAATACCACATTTATAAACTCTGTGCGTTACGACTAGGTACAGTTTTTTCATTTAAAAAGCAGAAAAACTACCTCCGGGTGAGAGGCAGCTTGGTGATTGCTCTTCGTCGCTGGAACTATCTGATTTGAAAGCGGATTTATAAAAGAATATCATTTCAACAGTTTGAAGAGACGGTCGTTAACAACATATATTTCGATAATCTACACTTACCATCAATCACAAAAGTATTTTTTGCCATACCAGCCATTGCGGAAGAAAAAAGCGAAAAACGGCTACCTTTTAACAAAGCTCGCAGATACAAACTTGGATTGCTGGAAGTTATTGTGTTAATAGACACAAAGCGGGAGACTTTATGCAGGCATAGGTCGCTGTACCGCCTTGGAAGGGCGGAGCGAAACACTTCGGGCGTTTGGGGGAGAGCTCATAGGTTCAGAGTTGTTGATGTTCCGCCTCTAAGGGGCGGGGGAGACCCTGGTAGCGGGAATAAGCTTCATTCAAAGTCTCACTGCAATAAGGGTCATCATCTATGTTTTACCGAGAGATCGTTGTGCTAAACGCCACGTGTATTTTAAAGTTGATAGACTGTAAATTTATTACAGACAACTATAAGGTTCACATCTAAGCAAATAGGAATAAGATTAACCTTTATGTTTTACCGACAGATCATTGTGAATATAAGAGAGACGTTAGTGGAAAATATTTCATTTAATAACTTTGTTCTTAAACCCTAGAATTGTGAATATAAGAGAGAGACATTAGTGGAAAATATTTCATTTAATAACTTTGTTCTTAAACCCTAGAATTGTGAATATAAGAGAGAGACGTTAGTGGAAAATATTTCATTTAATAACTTTGTTCTTAAACCCTAGAATTGTGAATATAAGAGAGACGTTAGTGGAAAATATTTCATTTAATAACTTTGTTCTTAAACCCTAGAATTGTGAATATAAGAGAGAGACGTTAGTGGAAAATATTTCATTTAATAACTTTGTTCTTAAACCCTAGAATTGTGAATATAAGAGAGAGACGTTAGTGGAAAATATTTCATTTAATAACTTTGTTCTTAAACCCTAGAAATGTGAAAACGTCTGACATTTAAAATGGAACACAGGGAAAGAAGCTTAGTGTTTAATGAGCTTTCAACCCTCTGAATAGCGGGGGCTTCTTTAATAATCGTATGATTTTTTTCGATTTCATTAAACATAAAAGAGTTTAGCATTAAGGACCATTTGCTGTTTGGCGGGGTCTTTTCACCACGGATTTAAATTGACCGCCATTTGCTGTTTGGCGGGGATCTTTTCCCACGGATTAAAATTGACCGCCGTCTGATGCTTGGCAGGGGGCTTCCTTTTACAATTGGTGACACATGTCCCAGCAAAGTGCCGCATGGCAGGGTGCTTCCTTTTAACAATACAGTATCTTTTTCCCACCATTTGCTTGGTGGTGGGGGGCTTCCTGGGGTCTCAACTGCTGAAAAATTCACACTAAAGGTCCCGTGGTTTTTAGAAAGAGTCTTACGATTAGGCTAAGTGTATATTTCATTTTTAGAAAGTCACGTCCGTGCGTGGGCATGAAAGCAAGATCCGTGTATATTTCTTAATATGTAGCCACGTTTTAGAAAGTGCTGGAAAGATAAGTGTTTATTTCTTAATATTAGTTTTTGAATTTAGTGTTTATAAAATGAAACGGCGTGTCTTGAGATTATAACTTAGAGCGTGGGGAGTGAATATCGTTTTAGCTATGCAGGAAAGAGAAGTGCTTATAAAATAAAGACGCGTGAACTTATATCTTATATCGATTTTAGAAAATTTTATTAGTTTATAACTTAGAGCAGGGAGTCAATATATTATATCGTTTTTAGAAAATTGTATATTTTATTACTATTAGTTTATATCTTAGAGCAGGGAGTCAATATCTTATATCGTTTTTAGAAAATTGTATATTTATTTTCTTACTATTAGTTTATAACTTAGAGCAGGGAGTCAATATCTTATACCGTTTTTAGAAAATTTTATTTTCTTACTATTAGTTTATAACTTAGAGCGATGAGTCAATATCTTATAGCTTATAAATCATATTAACGTAATCCATATTTTTATAGTTTCATAAATTTTCATGTTTTTATATTTACAAAATTATATTTTCATATTTTTAATATTTTCATATTTTTATATATCATATTTTCATATTTTTATATTTTCATAAATCATATGTTCATATTGGGGCGGGGTTTAAAGTCATCAATCAAAGGGGGGCGGGGCTTAAAGGTCATAAATCAGTCGTTTGATAATAGCTATCTGTATAACTACTGTTGGCCATACACCCAAGCTACCTGTACAACTGCACACGAGCCTGCACTCGCTCGCACCGACGCTCTCGCTTCCTGCAACCTCCGTTTCATCTTTCCTTTTCCTCTTTTACTTCTCCTCTCCCCTTAACCGGCTCGCGCTTCTCTATATATGCGGGGAGGACATGGCAGCTGCAGCCCATTAGCCACAGGAACAATCATGGATGTGGGCAGTTTCCCACCTGTGCACTTAGGTGAGAAACGCCCACACTGCAGATCGCCCTGCGGCTCGCTACAGCTACCACGCCCCCTCGCTAAGCCGCGAGCGCGGCGATTATTTATTTAAAACAAAACGCCCTTTGCTGGAAGAGCTGTGGACCGATAACACCACAGAGATACTGTGGGATCTAGGCATCAGTCAAAGCACCAATCACAGGCCCAATTAGAAAGCGGGAAGCTGTGATCTGTCGTCTCCCTCCCATGTAACAATCACAGCCCGTGTTACAATGCATTTAGTCACCGAACTTGTTTTTTGTTGTTCTTAGACTAGGAAATACTACTACATGTACTATGTTTAAAAAACCGCGAAGTCGTGAATCCGCGAAAAGTGAACCGCGAAGTAGCGAGGGATTACTATATATATATATATATACATATATATATAAATACATACATATATATATACATATACATATATATATATATATATATATATATACATATACATATATATATATACATATATATATATATATATATATACATATATATATATATATACATACATATATATATATATATATATATATATATATACATATACATACATATATACATATACATATATATATACATATCATATACATATACATACATATAACATATATATATACATATACATACATATACATATACATATATATATATATATATATATATATATACATACATACATAATATATATATACAGTAATCCCTCGCTATATCGCGCTTCGCCTTTCGCGGCTTCACTCCATCGCGGATTTTAAATGTAAGCATATTTAAATATATATCGCGGATTTTTCGCTGCTTCGCGGATTTCTGTGGACAATGGGTCTTTTAATTTCTGGTACATGCTTCCTCAGTTGGTTTGCCCAGTTGATTTCATACAAGGGACGCTATTGGCAGATGGCTGAGACGCTACCCGGCTTACTTTTCTCTTTCTCTTGCGCGGACTTTCTCTGATCCTGAGTGTAGGGGGATTGAGCAGGGGGGCTGTTCACACACCTAGACGATACGGACGCTCGTCTAAAAATGCTGAAAGATTATCTTCACGTTTCTATCTTTTGTGCAGCTGCTTCCTGAAACGACATGCCCGGTGCTTCGCATACTTAAAAGCTTGAAGGGCATGTATTGATTTTTGCTTGAAAAACAAACTCTGTCTCTCTCTATCTCTTCCTGCTCCTGACGGAGGGGGTGTGAGCTGCCGCCTTCAACAGCTTTGTGCCGCGTGCTTCGCATACTTAAAAGCAAACAGCCCTATTGATCTGTTTGCTTTTTTTCTCTCTCTCTGACATCTGCTCCTGACTTAAAGAGGAAGATATGTTCGCATTCTTTTAATTGTGAGACGGAACTGTGATCTCTGTCTTGTCATGGAGCACAGTTTAAACTTTTGAAAAAGAGACAAATGTTTGTTTGCAGTGTTTGAATAACGTTCCTGTCTCTCTACAACCTCCTGTGTTTCTGCGCAAATCTGTGACCCAAGCATGACAATATAAAAAATAACCATATAAACATATGGTTTCTACTTCGCGGATTTTCCTATTTCGCGGGTGGCTCTGGAACGCAACCCCCGCGATGGAGGAGGGATTACTGTATATACATATACATATATATATATATATATATATATATATATATATATATACATATACATACATATATATACATATATATACATATATATACATATATACACATACATAAACACACACATATACATCTATCCATACATCCATTCTCTTCATATATACATATATACATAGTGCGTTGTAACACAGGCTGTGATTGTTACATGGGATGGAGACGACAAATCACAGCTTCCCGATTTCTAATCGGGCCTGTGATTGGTGCTTTGACGGATGCCCAGATCTCACAGTATCTCCCCTTAGGAGTGGCGTTAGGCAAGTGTAATTGAATAGCGGTGCTGCAAGTTTAGCTTTACACCTGTTTTTAAGGCTTATTGACTGAAAGGGGCTTTCATGAAAAAACTTAGGGCTTTGCTAGAGGATACACCCTCCACAAGTTAAGGAAGTAAAAATAAAGGTATATATTTCTGTTTTATTTAAACCTTTTAAGTTTGTATGCGGGCGGCATGGTGGCGCAGTGAAAGGTGCCAGTTAGGAGACCCGGGTTCGCTTCCCTGCGTGGAGTTTGAATGTTCTCCCCATGTCTGTCTGGGTTTCCTCCGGGTACTCCGGTTTCCTCCCACAGTCCAAAGACATGCAGGTTAGGTGCATTGGCGATTCTAAATTGTCCGTGGTGTGTGGGTGTGTGCGCCCTGCGGTGGGCTGGCACTTTGCCCGGGGTTTGTTTCCTGCCTTGTGCCCTGTGTTGGCAGGGATTGGCTCCTGTAATTAGGATATAGCGGGTTGTATAATGGATGGATGGACATTTGTATGCATAGCCCTATTTGCCTGTTTTCGTTTTTTTTCTTTCTTCAGTAATATTTCAGCAAACCCGGAGCTTGTCAGTTCAAATCCTGGTACTGACACCACTGTGTGAACTTGAGGAAGTCAATTCACCTGCCTGTGCTGCAAAAAACAAAAGTAATGTAACAAATTGTACCTCAGATGTTGCAAGTTGCTGGAATAAAGGCATAAGTCAAATAGATAAATATGTATTATACACATAGGAACTATTCATTTATTTTCAGTTAAGTCATCTGCAGCAAACCTTTATAAATGAGGGTTTCTCATTTTTAGATAGTGCAAACTGTTTCTTCTTCATTGAGGTTTTCTCTTGGAGAGCTTTTTTCATTTCATTGAAAATTAAAGCAGCAGCTGCCAAAATATGTAGCTTTCTTATTAATTTTTCAACATTGAGTAAAATAACTTTATAAAGTAACATAAATGGTTTAAATACTGGTTATCCTTTTACACTAAAATATTACTAAAGAGATACAAAAAAAGTAAAATGCATATGTTCTTTTTCTTTAAGGAGATTAAATATTACTGAAGAAAGAAAAAAAAAACTAAAACAGCCAAATGGGGCTTTGCATATGAACTTAAAAGGTTTAAATAAAACAGAAATATACACCTTTATTTTTACTTCTTTAACTTGTGGAGGGTGTATCCTGTAGCAAAGTCCTAACTTTTTTCGTGAAAGCCCGTTTCAGTCAATAAGTCTTAAAAACAGGTGTAAAGGTATTGACAATAAGCTACGCAAACCCACCAAGACATGGAATCGTTTAAATCAAGTATCATTACATCTTCCTTTCTTAAAGAGAAGTAAGGCAGTACTTATAAGTTTACATATATATATATATATATATATATATATATATAGACATACATACATATATATATATATAGACATACATACATATATATATATCTATATCTATATATCTACATCTATATTAAGGATCAGTTTTTTTGTGAAGCAGCCTTAACACGGCTTTTCTGCTGTTTTATAAACGAACGCCAAGGAAGGAGCCTTTTTATTAAATGCAAGGGTTCTTCGCTTTTTTTTTTTTTCTTTTTTTACGATTGTTATAGTTCTGTTTGCATACCACGTTGTCAGTTCAGCACTCCGGTTGTAATATGACCAAGCAGTGCAAAAACACTCTTGAGAATGCAACGTATAGTTGTACAGGAGAAAAGCAATCTTGCCTGAAATCAATGGCAACCTTTTGTAGGTCTATGAACTTAATTTAAACTTTAGGTTTACACGGTGCTTTCTTTCCGAAGTACCTGCACTCATGAATATGTCTGTATGCGTCAGTCGCTCAAATCCCCGCGCTTCGCACCGGCGAAGTACTGCTTTTAAATTTTTATTAAGAAGAAAAGAAAACCTTTTTAAATTGAGAGAAAATATACTAATAACAATTTGTTAAGGATCTGTTTTTTTGTGAAGCTGCCTTTACTTGAGTGATCACTTCGAGCTGACTTGCTGGCTAACCATAAGCGTTACCTGGTAGGTAACCACCCATACAATCAGATTGTGAATCAGACTACGAATGCCGTGAATGTAATTACCCCGATCTACATGCTGTCAAATAAACGAACCACACGCCGTGGCGCAATTTTAGGGGCTTCGCCTCTAGCGCTGACGTCCGAGGTTCGATTCCTGTAAAGGAGTGAAGTGAGCGCTTCGCACCGGCGAAGTACTGCTTTTAAATTTTTATTAAGAAGAAAAGAAAACCTTTTTAAATTAAGTCTTGAAAAGAGCTGTAAAGATATTGACAATAAGCTACGCAAACCCACCAAGACATGCAATCGTTTAAATCAAGGCGCGAGTCGAAAAACACCATCCCATACTATTAGTTAACGATTAACACATTTCTATATGTATTGTAAGCATACAATACAACTGATAATATGTTGCGCTTATTTATCTGGTGTGCCGACATTTTTGCACGTTTAACGGCTGAAATCTAATGTGGTTTGTGCCCTTCAGAATGAAAACAGTTAGCATTTAACTTTTTAATAAAAGGCGAGCTTTTAAGCCTGAGAAATCACCCTGTAAATGCACACGTTTAATTGCACATGTGTTAATATGTATGCTTACACAGTATTAAAAGACACTGAACAACGTCATTTACCTTTGTTCCCATGTTTGATAAAAGGCAAGCTTTTAAGCCTGAGAAATCACCCCGTAAATGCACACGTTTAATTGCACGTGTTAATATGTATTCTTACACAGTATTAAAAGACACTCAAAAATTAACGTCATTTACCTTCGCTCCCGCGTTTGACTCGTGCTGTAAATCTCTTCCTTGTTTTTAGTTCACGTGATTACGTAGGAGGCGTGATGACACGATACGTGACTCCGCCTCCTCCATTAGAGTATATGTACAAAAAACAGGTTCCAGTTATGACCATTACGTGTAGAATTTCGAAATGAAACCTGCCTAACTTTTGTAAGTAAGCTGTAAGGAATGAGCCTGCCAAATTTCAGCCTTCTACCTACACGGGAAGTTGGAGAATTAGTGATGAGTCAGTCAGTGAGGGCTTTGCCTTTTATTAGTATAGATATAATATACAGTGTATTTTTGTCCACAGGGGACACTGCAGCTCTCAAAACATCCAACACACAGTCTCAGACACAAATTTCCCACAAACAAAAGAATTTTTACTGTGTGAAGCTCTTTCCACAGTAAAGGTTTCCCACAGCACAACCATGTTCTAACCACTTGTCTCTCTTTATCTCTCATTCTTTTCCTTTAATCTTCCTACTCTACACCTCACAGCAAGCTTTGTCCTCCTACTCTTGACACTGGCCCCAGACTAAAGCAGGGCTGCTCCTTTTAAATAAAACCTAGGAGTACTTCCGGTGTCCTATAGCTGTGGAATGGGAGCATTTCTGGGTAAGGCTGGAGCCTGACTAAATATGACTCGCTAGTCCCTTCTGCATCCCCTGCTGTGACCCATGGAATCTGACAGGGCTGAGGAACCAAACTTTAAACTGTGGGAATCCATGGTGGCACCACAACCCTGGGAGGCTGCCACCTAGTGGCTCAGGGGAGGCAATGCCTTCAGTAAGCTGTTGACCTCCGTCCTTCCATGCCTTTGGCATTCTAGCTGGTTAAGGATTTCAATGGAGATCTGACTGGTACGCCAGCACTAACGTGGCTTCCTTCACAACATACAGTAGTGCGAAAAAGTAGGTTTATAGTTGTTCTTGTGGAAAAAGACATGCAGTTTATGATTACTCCAGTAGCTTTATTAACACCATAGCTTTATTAAAGTAGATTTACTGTTCTTCATATTGAAAAAGATATGCAGGTTATGAGTATTCCATTAGTTTTGTTAACACCACTTTACTTTATTAACTCAAAGAAATGCCACAATGGCACAGTGCCCTTAGGTACAATCTTCTAAATGCTGAAATTGCTGGCCTTCATTATTTACACATTTTTGTAGTCTACTTGCTACACTCAAGCACACTTTGACACAGAGTTCTTTATTGTCATCAATTTCTTTCTCTTATGTAGCCAATCATATTATTCACAGTACGTAGTTGCTGTGAAAAGATGTTAACTTTGACAACACCCCAAAAGAAGATTTTCCATGGGGTGAGGTCTGGTGATCATGGTGGTCATTCTACTGGCTTTTATTGACCTAGCCACCTGTTGGATATTTGTTCATCAAGAAACTTACACACTTTTACGCCATAGTGTGGAGGAGGCCCATCTAGTTGAAAAACATCTTACTGCTATCACGCTGTCTCTGTAATTGAGGTAAAACAGTGTCCCTCAGCATGTTAAGATACAAGTTGTGTGTAACAGTTGTTTGGAAAAAAATAGGTCCAAGTACCCCTTTACACAAAATACACACCCAAACTATAACCCTTGGTTAATTCATCTGTTCTTCCATTATTACATGGGGATTTTATGTGTGATAGTAGACACCGTTGTGCCCATTTACATCACCTGCAAGTACTGCATAAACTGCGCTTTGTCGGACCGCGTAGTTTTATCAATGATGTCATTCCCTTGTCTTACTTAATTCATGAACATTTTGCAGAACTGTAAATGGCGATTCTGGTCATCCTCTAATAACCCATGAATCAAACTTGGCTGATACATTTTCAAACATAAATGTTGCATTAGAAGACTCAAATATCTATGGGGAATGTCCAAGTCAAAGGAAGCTCTTTTTTTAATTTTTTGGGGTACTCCATACATTCCAGACTCACTAGTATGTAAATTGTTTGTCTTCTTGGTGGAAATGTATCAAATTGTTCAGCCCATTTCTGTCTAACCTTTTTGGCATTCTCCAACTTCCAGAATTGTTTAAGTATCCACTTTCAGTGTTCGTTGGTTAAATTACCAGCCATTATCACCTAAAAGAAAAATCATAAATAAGCATATGAAATAATAATAATAATAATAATAATAATAATAATAATAATAATAATAATAATAATAATAATAATAAGAAGAAGAAGAAGAAGAAGAAGAAGAAGAAGAAGAAGAAATACTTTATTCAAAGAACCAGGCAGGACGAAGCTGTCATCTGTTTTTTTTCTTATTGCGAAAGGGAGATCCAAGCAGCTATCAGATTAGCAGAAGCTATAGTCACTGAACAAAAGACACAGGTCTTATTTATGCACTTGGCTTACATAACTGATTTGCATTCAAGGCATCTTGACAAAACAGTACAAGGCTTCACCAATTGGTTAAACCACAAATTATGCATATTGCAGTCAAGGCCCCTCGGTCGCACAGTATAATGTTTCACTGATTGGTTAAACCACAAAATCACATACTCTACACTTTAACTCCTTTATTTTAATTGGTTAAAGTCTATTCCCCATACAGGGTTCTCGAACCTTCACCCTTTCCTGCATACATACCATTTAACATGTTTAACTGTTTAGGCTGAAAGCACCTCATGCAGGTACATCCAGCTGCTGACGTCCCTTGTCATCTTGAGGTCTGTGTGTATGGAATTATAGTCTGCTTGCCATCCAGAGCTGTGTATGCAGCATCTGGTTTTGTTTCTGTTCTTCTGTCACTAGCTCTGACCCTTGAACCTGGACCATCTTAGCACCCTGGGCCTGGGGAACCAGCTGCCCCCAATCACACCTCGCCCCTGGGCTACCACCCTCCATTCTCCTAAACCTAATCTGATCCCTGACCCAGACTGTCCCAGCCCCCCTGAGACCGAGAATGCCAGCAGCCCCCAGGCTGTGGCCCTCCATTGTCCTAACCAAAAGCCTAACCCTATCTTGAGGTTTGAACCCGGACCAACACAGACCACAGAACTGAGGATCCCCAGGTGGTTTCAATAACCCCTTCCTTCTGTGCTATGGCCCCGAGGCAGAGGGAAGGGAAGCTTGTGTCTGCAGTCACAAGAGCCAGCTACATGACCCTCTGCCTCTGGGGCTTGTCCAATGGTTCCTCTCATCGAGGCCTGGAGGGCCCTGGTGGCAGGCCTTTGCCTCATCCTGCTCTGCTAAGTCTGAAGGGTGCCCAGGCACACTTCACTGTAGCCTAGTCTCAGCCAATATATTTCTACGTACTACTGCCGGTGGAAAAATTTCTTAGTCCCTGCAAGAGCAGAGGGTCATGTAAACGTGGAGGCAGAGGACCATGTAAACTCAGCAGGCAGAGGGTCATGTAGGCTGGAAGGAAGAGAGTTATGCAGCTGGGGCAGACAGAGGGTCATGTACGCTAGGAGGCAGAGGGTCATGTAGTTTGCAACAGGGTCTGTTAAAATTTCTATGGCCCCCCCATGAGAAGAGGTTCATGTAGGTGTCATGTGGTGTGACCTTTTCCCTTTGAGATCGTCCCCCTTCAGTCCCGACAGACCAAAACCAACACCTGGAAGCTGAAGGTGAGGAAATCCTGCCGTTGGCTGTTAGCTGTTGAGAATGGCTCTTGGGATGACCCCTGGCCCTTTTCCACCAAGGGACCACCTGCACTCACCTCCAGGGATACTCGCTGCATCGCCCCGGGGTGGGTCCGGAGTTTGGCATGGTACCCTCTCTAGAAACCTGGTCCAAGCTGACACCCTTCTGGAGATTTTCACCAATGAGTTGTTTTGAACACTCAGAAAAAGTCTGAAAAGAACTGAAAATCCCATAGAATGAAGATTCCTCGTGTCTCTCTATGGCACATCTTCTGGTGTACACATGGTGTATACTGAGATGAAAGAGAAAGATGAAGGTCAGATATTCTAAGCCCAACAAGGGGGATGTGGAGCATTTTCTTTTCCTTGATCCTCATCTCTTTCCACATCTTTCTTGTGAGGGGGAAACTCCTCAGATGGGGGAACTTCAGTGGAAGGCCTGCAGTACATTTGGGAGTGGATGGTCATGGGATGTCCGGTGGATTATCATGCAAGA